>NW_027280232.1:280000-314034 GCF_046629955.1 Centroberyx affinis
CAATACCATTTAATTGTATTAGGCCTAAAGTATAAGATTAGTCTTCAAATCTGTCCAGAAGAAACGGGGATGCTATGCGAGTGCCGGCGGTAGCGTATTAAATTGATGTGAATCCGACACAGTCTAAGGGGGAAAAAGCCGGCTCTGGTCTCAGGAGATAATGACTGGTTGGTTTGTTTCTGCGGGTCAGCTCTTCCATTTCAGGGCAGGAAGGTAGTCATTGATGTGTCGAAACTATTTATCCCCCCTCATCACTAAATATGTAGGAGCAGTTCCATGCAACTCAAATTTTTATCCCCATACTTTGCTTAAAGCTGGGCAAGCTTTGAGACAAGTTGTCTGGTGTGACGCTTGTGAAATAAATTAGAAAAGGGATGGGGGGGGGAAATAAATCACATTTTCATTGGATTTTGTACTGAGGAAGCCTCGGCAAGAATCAGAGGAATGAGCTTAGTCTATGAAACACCATCTATTCTTGGATTGTGTCTGTCCTATATTTTTTGTGAGTTGCAGTGTTGCTGCATAGCATAAATAAATGTGCTATATTGTGCTATTAAAATGCTGCTGTCTCATACGAAAGACCTTGCTGCCCATGATCAAAAAAAGAAAGGAGGGCAAGTATCTTCTTCCAGTAAGTTCTACATAGCCAAATACAATGTACACTCTGACAGCAGCTGTGGATGCATGCTGTATATAGTTTGTTTATCTGTCTCTTTATTTCCGTTGTGCATTATATAGAGCACATAATGTCATCCTTCAAATGGCCTCAAACAAACCTTTTGTGTGTTTGCATCTGTGTATGCACGCATGTGGGTGTGTTATGGCACACATACAAGCCAACTGATCTCAACAATAAGCAAAGATTTCTAATTCAAACAGAGAAGCATTCTGGGTACTAAATCTCAACCAATCGATTGGCACTGTGTATATCATAACAAGGCAGGGAAACCAACCAAATATTTAATACTCAACAAACATATCAGCTGGTAACAGCTGAGTATAGATTAGGCCGTCTTCCTGAAAGTGAGCGCATATTTACTGACACAAACAAGCTAGGGACCATACACTGATATACACATTGCTCTGTGTCGGCATATGAATGCTAAATTAGGCTACACTGAGGCTCAAAATTGCCATTGCTGTGACATTTTATACTTATGTGTTGCAAAAAAAACAAAGAAACAAATGTTTCCTCATAAAGGCTGCTGGGTCAAAGAAAAAGAAAACCAGCTGTGGACAATCCTATTATTTTGTGGTCAGTCTTTTCCAGTCCAGAGATGGACAATGGATAATGCATTTCTTGACTCAGTGAATACAGAAAAGAACAGACTGCCATCTGTACACTGAATTCCCTTCAATAGATTCTGAGGTAAAATATTAAGTTTTTTTCTTCTTCTTTTTTCCCTCACTCTCATACTTTCTCTTTTCTTTTTTGGGGCATTTTGATAGAATAGCATCCGCCACTGGTAAACAGGAAAAACAAATGGGCACTGACCTCATGGATGTAGATGGGTATTGTTTTTTATTGATTTCCATTGGCTGAGGAGCTGGTGACAGGGAGTCTCCACTCATCACGGCAGGTTATCGATTGGTCGAGGAGGAGCAGCAGGGGAGCAGAGGGGGTCAAGCGTGCAAGTGAAAAAGAGTTGGAATGCGGCCCATTCAGGAGGCAAGCGCAGCCATGAACCCCGCCACTGGTAATTAACATGTGAAATACAGCCAAAGCCTCTTGAGATGGAAACGGGCCTGTTGCAAAGTCAGGGTTTTGCTTCGATAAGAATATAGCATCAGGTCCATGAACACTAAAGAAATAAACTATCCTGCACCCGCTGGTAGTCAAGCACAGCAGCTAAATTGCACTGCAAAGTCAGAGATGGTAGATGGTCTTGAATGTGGAACAGTTCATGTGGCAGAACCGGTCAGCATTTACCGAAACAGTACAGGATCTCATGTAACTACAGCGCTATTGTGAGCTAGAGTGAGCGCAGATTGCTTAGCTGTTTCGTAAACAGTGTTAAAAGAATGGCTTGACAGTTTGAAAGGGCTTGTTAGCATTGTTAGCATTTCAGCTTGTAAAACCAGGCCCATCCCTGTATTGTAGGACTCCACTGTACTTAGAGGACACAGCAGTACACTCAGAGGTAGGTGAGACAGATGACATTTTGAACCCCCGCAAGGATTGAATCATTACAAGCACCTCCCCACTGGAAGTGTGGTGGGATCAGCAATATTTCACACTGACAGAAGGACCTGACAGCAGGCGTCCGCACACGAGCCCGACTCCTCTGCTCCCATTTATTTATTTATTTTCCCCATCTCTTTCTTACCCCCTCATATTTTGGAGTTGCCAGATTGGATCAAAAGCAACTCAAATTCAAAGGTACTCTTCGCTCTATCACAAATTTCTCCACTCAAAGAGGTGCGTTCAAAAAAGCAGAGTGTGTGACTGGAAATCTCAACAGCCGAACTCCACAGATTTTCCAACGTTCTTCTTTAAATTTATATTTCTAATCATCGGCTGAATGTAAATGTGCTTGGCTCCAGCTGGAGTGATAGGTCCAGCATCAGTATGTGTCTGCTGAACACCAAAGTGTTTAAAATGCCCGCTGGGTCACCCTCTATCTTTCTCGCTCTCTCTCTGTTTCTCTCTTTCTATCTCACTTTGTTGCTGATGTATATGCAGAAGACACAACATTAGGACTTTGGTTCAGCTGATTGAACCCATTTGCTGCAGACTCTTGCCTCACCCCCGCACCCATTAGATAATACCTTATCGCACAACGGTTTGCTTGTACCTCTCTAACTTACAAAGAAGATGAGCTCGTTTGATCTGAATACTCTCATCTAATGCATTTGATTCCCTTCCCTTATTCTGCTATTTATTTTTCATTTGGGCCAAGGCTTTTTTTTCCCTTTCGGCCCCATGAATAGTGCATCATTTTTAACTGTGAGCGCTTTCACACGAAACACGAAGACCCTTGAAAGACTAAGTTTGACTCCAGGGCAAGTCTCTTCAGCCGGCCCCCACCCTCCGCCTCGTACCCCTGACTTTCACCTTTTTGTGCCACAGAAATGAAACGAGTCGGAAATAACAGCTCTGTCTTTGGCAGCGCATCTGAACACGGTAATTCTCAAGACAATCCGGCCGTATTAGCTTTGGAAGCCACTGACATGGAATGATGTTTGCTGACACAGAGCACGCTAAATCACTTATTGGCCCAGGAGGAGACCCTCTTCTTTTGTCTTCCATCTTGCCATGGCAAGGAACGAGGACACCTCTCCTTGGGTGGCCTAGATAGCCCTTTGGGATTTAGGTTTGCATCACCCTGGTTGTCTTTCCAGTGCGGTGTGCTCATTTGTTACCATAATGTACCGTAATGGCATATGTTTCGCCTCAGACAGCATTCATCTACAGTAGCCACAAAACAATCTGTGACCACCATTATCTTCCAGGATGTGTAACTCCCATAAAAAAATCAACATTTTTCTCCAGAGCTACCAGAAAATAAACCTTTACTCATCATAAACTCTCCAGAATTAGTCCGCCATCAGCAACCACGAGCGATGACTAATACCATTTGTTGGGATCAATTAGGCTGATTGGCTTAGGCCCTGTCTTGGCCAGCCCAGGGGGTTGGCAGTTGTAGACAAGTTGTCCAATTAAGTGAGCACAAGCCCCTGCCAATAATGGCTGAATAATGGGCCTTATGGGGAACGTGATTCATCTCCAATGTTAGGCACCACGGAGGCAACGATTAACCATGTAAAAACCATAGCTTTTAAGATTACAATCAATATCACCCCAATGGCTTTGACAATGGCCCCAATGAAGGAATAGACTGTAAAGATGTTGGTATCCTGGACTTGTAGTTATTTTCCAGCCCAGTCCAGCCAGTACACACTGTACAAATGTCAACATCTGCTCTTCCCAGTTTGCAGAAAAAGAAAAGATGGATAGAATAAGACCCAAGTCAATACTATTTGCAATTTTTTACCTGTTTGGAGTACAACATGGTTGGGGTTTACTGCATCAAGATATTTCATATAGTATAGATAGTGGTAGGTAAGTTATGAATCAAAGTTTGTAATGGTAAGATTCCTGACACTAATAATATATACTCATATGTGGTAAACCCCACACAAGCAGACTGACACAAACACTCAGAATTATTCGCAAATAATAAGTCTGTTGCACAGTATAAAATCATGAACATCCACTGTTCCCAGTTTACTCAGATAGGAATGAATGGTGGCAACGTAGCGCACACTGCATCGTATGGGATGGACGGAGAGAATACAGTTATATCACATCAGGAGGCCGCCATCTTAACATGCCAGTTCTATTTAAAAGCCTTTGTCTCGTCTTTTCATTCTGCGGGTGATCAACAACCAAACCTGCCTTGACACCAGCCGTGCACACTGTCGCCCGGCTCTCACTGAATGGGTAGATTACTTTCAAGGGAAAGGTGCGAAGCAGCCACTGTCCTTTTTTTTCTCCCAATTGTCCACCTCTATCGCTCTTTCTTTCTCTCACTTCTATCTCAGAGTCCTGAATAATAGTAGATAAGTAGTTGAAAGGCTTTAATTTCTTCTGACATCACATCCAGTACCCTCTCTCCCTCCCCTCGCTTTCTCTCTCTCTGTCTCTTTTGTTGATGTGTCTGATACTGGCAGGTTTCTTAATGTCACATGTAAGCAGCTGTAATTAAATGCGTCGGGTGTGGCGTCTGACAGTCGTGTGTTTAATCTCTCCCTGTCGAATCCTTGTTAGTGCCACCACCTGATCATAGGCCCAGAGTGGGAGATGCCACCCCACACAAAAGGGTCATTTGAAGAGAGAGAGAGAGAGAGGGAAAGAGCGAGAGAGGCTGCCATCGTTGATGCATTCTCTTCTCTCTTTCTTACATTTTATTTCTGTATGTCTTTCTCTTGTTTTCATTCTCTATCTTTCTCTCATATTACTTGGACTGTGCTTAGTCTAACATGGTATATTCAATATGTAACGGGGTGAAACAAAAAAACAAAAAGACAAATAGCATTGGCACTTTGCTACAGTAGCATCCGCTGTCTCACACCTGCAGGGTGTTACTTGTGCATGCATTTCCAATGCTCCTGTCTCACGCCCCCCACCCTGCTTGTACATTGGTGTTGCTCTGTTGATCTCAAATACTGTTTATGTGAGTTGCTACTCCAATCCCTGGAATGCAATACCACTGCACTTGGTTACCTCTCTGACTTATTTTTCTATTCCTCTGGTCTCTCTCATATTCTCCTCTATCTCTCTCTGCTTTGAGTCCCTCTGTGTGCATTGGCTGAAGGGTGGAACATGTAACATGCCTGGATTTTTCTTTCTTTCTTTCTTTCTTTCTTTCTTTCTTTCTTTCTTTCTTTCTTTCTTTCTTTCTGTCTTTCTTTCTCTCCCTCTCTCCTCCCTGATGGCTGTCTCTGGCCAAGCGTGCACAGAGCACATCGGGGTCAGCAACAAAACGGACAGCATTAACAGGGGAGTGCATGGCGCACAGACACATGTGCGAGCACACACACATTTCCCCATACACACATTCCCTTGCTGATACCAAAGCTGTCAATCATGGTGGCCAGGGGAATATGTGCTTCAGCACAGCAACAAGCTGGAAATAATACAAATCCTCTGTGCCGCTGTAGCCATCCCTTCTTCCCTCCATCTCTCTTTCCCCCCCCTCCATCCTTCTTTATCTTCGCTACCTTTGCCTCTACCAGCCGCTCTTTTCTCTCTCCATGTTCATCCTCCTCTTGGAGCCTAGCATTATCCCTCCTTCACCAGGAGTGTACTGGTTTCTTTATGTACCTGTTTAGAGGACACATTGCTGTTTTATTAAGACTTTAAAATGAGGAATAGGAGAGAGAGGGAGGGAAAGAGGGAGAGACTAGAAGACAGAGAGAGCGAGAGAGAGAGTGCCAATGAGATGTACAGCCAGAATCTCATTAGATATATTTGAACACCAGGACTGCATGAGCTCCTGCTGACCATAATGCCGTGCAGTTACCAGCAGGGCATTGTGGGAGAAAAAGCAATTTGCTGCGGCAAGGCTCAATGGCCTCATGAATCAAGCCAATACGGACATGGCGAGAGCAGTTAAGAGACCAGTACACGCCGCCTGGAGATTACACTTAATGCTTTCCCATCACAAAAAAAAAGCGTCACACCTCTCCAGCCCCAGAATCACTGTCTAGTCACTCAATTCACAAGTCTATCTCCTTTTGTGTGCTCTCATTGTCACCTACCACAGTTTTTACACAACTGGGTTTGGTAGTCTGCAAAGTACCTGCCAAGGCCAAGGAGCGACTAAATAGAAGGATTATCTGTAAGTGTGAACAGTACTCATCCACTTGGAGCACTAAAAACATGTTCAATACATAACATAGTAAGCATTCACTTGTTTTGCTAGCTTCCAGATTGTTGACATGGCGGCTATAGACAAAGGCTGAGTCAAAACACCTTTCGCTGCTAACCCTCAGCACCCTGGTAGGTAGCTGCTTATGGTAATGATGACAAAACATTGGCGCTAATGCTGCTAATAGCAATGATAGCGCTAATGAGGAGGCTACCTGGGAGGCTGTTTGCCTAAGCTGTTTTCCTGGCTCGCCCTGTGGGAGCAGGGAGAGAGGGCCTGATATCCTGTTGCAGGTCCCCCAGCGGTCTGCTGGATGTCCTGAAAGACCCTCGCCTATGCCAGCTAGCTGCTAATACAGAGCGCTAATTACAAACAGGGGACATGAGGTAACTGGAAGAGATCCCTGCGGGGCTGGAGGTAAGCCACCTCTCTGCTCCCTCTGTGCGACAACCCCTCACCCCCTGCCTCCCCGGAGGAGCGCGAGGCGGGACGCTGCACCCTCCTGAAAACAGCTATTTATCAGTCCCTTCCTCCATTCTTAGGTTCAGGTGGAGCGAGTGGGAAGGGAACAAGGCAGCGTCTTATTCTCTCTTGCTCTGTGCCTCTGTGTGCAGCAATTAAAACCTTGAAATATTAGTCTGCAAAATGGCTGCATTAATGATCCATGTGGCGGAGAAGAAGGCAAAATAGAATGGAGAAAAGAGCAAAACAGAGTGGGTGCTTTTATGCTCGTCTATGCTGATAAAAGCTATTTATATACTGTATTTTCTTTCTCCTAACAAAAGTGTGGGGGAGGCAGGGGGGTGGGGGATTACAACGTAGTGAGACCACCTTTGTAATGCTAAATCCCGTTCTTAATCTGGCAGTATTGATTGGCCATCATCACAGGCGTCCATTCACAAAGCAGAGGATTCTGGGGGAATCGGGGATTGGGGGTGGACAAGGCAAGACAAGGCGCTCCCAAATGGCCGGCACTGGATAAAAGCAAAGCCAGCTTCACTGAGCCTGCGCGGAAAAAAACAGAAAGCCGGGGATAATGCTCTCCCTCTGCCTCTCATCTACTGGTTCCACTCTCCACAAGCAAGATGGAGAGCATAATCGCCAGAGCAAGATTGAACTAAAAAGAAAAAGAGGGAAAGAGCAGAAATGAGCCCTCCTGCCTCCATTTTGGCTCTGATATCTGGCAGTTGCCCTTTAAGAGTGAGAGTCTGCGGGGTCCATTTGGAAACTGGAGCCCAATCCCCTGTCCGGTCATTAAAAGCGGTTTCTAGAATGGCATCCATCTGCTGCTCCCTCATTACTGCTGTGAGTGATGGTGGTAATGTTCCTAAATACGGTACTGGCGCATTGTCATTGTGACCCTTGACTCAGGAAGTGGACACAAGCCGGCTAATGATGCCAGTTCGGAGACAGAAGTGGGCTCCGGGTTTCCAACTTGGAGTCAATACAGGTCGAGCGCACAGCGGCATCATTAAGCTTAAATGACTTGTCCTTTCAGCGGCGCGGCTCAGCCACTCTGTTTGTGCTTCAGGTCGATTGTGTAGCCACCTGCGCTAGCACGGAGAGGCTGCTAGCGTGTGGATCGGGATTGCTCATCGCCGTTGATGAACGTCAAACAATGCTCAATCTGTCCCTCTTTCCCCCCACGACCTAATTCCCTTCTTCGCTGCCTTTGACAGCTGAAAGACTCAAATCTGTGAAATGAGTAATAAAGCGTCGCTAAAAAGCTAAGCGGTGACTCAGCAAACGGCACATTCACTGAGGATAAAAGCTTTTTCCACGGCAGCCATTTTGATTTCACATCAACAACGTCAAGTTGGAGCTGGCGTATTTTCTCCTCAACAGAGTGCAAATCTCCCCCCTGCTCAGAATGTTCTGCTTTCCTCTAAAGTACTCCTCACTCCCCCCTCTCTGTCTCTCTCTTTCTCCCGCTCCCTTTTTCCATCCATAGCTGCAGCGTTCACTCCCATTAATTACCTGCTTACAGAGGCTCTGCATTCGGCCTGCCAAGACACCAACAGAACGAGAGAGAGAGAGAGAGAGAGAGAGAGATAGATAGAGGGAGAGGGAAAGAGAGAGAGTCACCCATGTTCCGTGGGTTTGTGAAGAATGTCTTACCATCCCAGACACACACACACGCACAGACAGACACACACATATGCACACACACACGCACACAGACACACACACACACACATACATACACACACACACAGACACACACACACGCAGACAAACAGACCAAACCGCTCCTCGCTGTTTGCCTCAGACAAATACACACGCAAACGGTGCCGCTAACAAACAACTTCATATGCATGCTGCTCTAAATTTGAATATGCAAATAGATACAGTAAAATAGAAAACAACATACACACAGACTCGCGCGTGCACACACACTCACACACACACACACACACACACACACACACACAAATGCACGCAAGTATTACACATCACTCCTAGGTGTGAGGTGTGCTGGTGTTGAGTGCTGAGTGTATTTACCAGGAAGAGAGATGCAATATACACTAAGGACTAATGAGCTCATTCTCTCTGCAGCCCAATCCCTCAAGCATATCTCACACACACACACACACACACACACACACACACACACACACACGCGCGCGCGCGCCCTCACACGCAAGCACCCCCCATTGCTTTCCCTTCTCCAAGACCCCTTTCGTCATTTTTGCGATTCCTCCCTGTGCGTCTCACTTCTCCTCCCTCTCTTCTTCATCACTTTTTCCTGCCTCCCTCCCTCCTTCCCTTCTTCTTCTTCTCTCTCTCTCCCCCAGGCATATCCCAGGGAGCCTGACTGATCCAGCGGCTGTTTGTTTGGAGTGCAGTTGATAGGGCACATGGGTACCTTGGGGCGCGATGAACAGGGAGAGAGAGAGAGAGAACGAGAGAGAGAGAGTGAGAGAGAGCGAGGGGGCACATAAGGAGAAGGGAAAGGAAGAAATGGAAGATAGCGAGGTTCCAGCATGTGCACACTCGGAGAGAGGAATTCAAAGATTAACCCTGGCTGTGTTTTGCCGTGTTCTACCCTTTGAGCTACACAAATAAAGTGTCAAAACCTTGTGTCCGCGGTCAAGGTGACATACTGTACACATCTAAAAGCAAGCGCCAAACTGCCCTCGTTTATTCATTGGCAGGTAGAATTAAGAAAAGAAGAAGAAAACAAGTGGTGTGAGCTAATTAAACCTTAGCCGGTAAACAAATAAAGAATGACTTGCTTTAGTGTTGGTGAACATGAAATTAAACACCAAACAAGTAACACTGCACGCACATACCACAGGTACACAGGTAATAACACACACACACACAGACACACACACACACACCTGATACGCATGCTAGGTACACAGCAAAAGGGATGTTCTAATCCCATGAAAGGTGTCTTTGAGGCCAGTTTGTGAAGCCCCTGCAGTAGAGGCTGTGAGCTACTTCACTTTGCTAGTAATTAGCACTGTCTGCCTGGGAAACGGAGACAGTAGTGCTTCATTACAAAGAACATGAAGGACTGGGGATACTGAGGGGAAGAGAGCAGACCAGGAGGGAAGTAGGCGATGAAGGGGTATCATTACAGGCCCATTTGTCTCAAAAAACCGAGCAGCGGCAGAGGGAAGGGAAGATAGGAGTGGAGCATGAGGGCGAGAAGGTGCATTAGATGGATAAGAGAGAGAGAGACAGAATCAGAAAGAGAATGAGAACAAGAGAGAAATGATTCAAATACAAGCGAGGGCAATATACAGTATATATATATATATATATATATATATAACTCCCACTCTTCAGAAACTAATCCAATTCAGTGCTGTGCGTCTTATGCCTGTCAGTGAGTGCCAAGGCGACCGCAAAATGAACCAAACCCCGGCCAGAGGAAAAACTGAGTCGACTCTCCAATTCAATTTCATTATTCCACCTTTAATTACCCGCCCAATTTGGGGCTATAGCATGCCTTGATTAAAATGGACACTATTTAATAACCCCGGCCTCCTCAAAAAGGGACGCACCTTGAAGATGGAATAATTAAAGCGGCGGCGAGATAAGATTCATATCGTCCCTCTCTAACTCACTCTGTGCAAATTGGATGTGCTCTAACGAAAGGGAGAGCGGGCGAATGGGCGAGAGAGAGCAAAAAAAAAAAACAAAAAAACGGTGAATAGAGTGAATGAGCGAGTGGCAGAAGGATTTGATGGACAAGCGGCAGAGGTGGGAGACAAATGAGAGAGGATAACGGAGGGAGAGAAACATGGGGAAAAGATGGCGCATGGAAAGAGGGAAAGCCAATTTGACCAATTCGAGGAATCAAACGTGCGATGTTTGATAGCGCCAGCGGTTAAAAAGTGGTTCCTATGTGGTGAAGGGTAAATGGGCTGGAGAATGTGTGTGGGTGAGCAGTGTTGACTTTGCATGTGTCCAGTAGTGCCTCCGGGGAAAGGCTATTTAAAGAAAGGGACGGACAGCAGACTCTCGCTCTCTCTCTCTCCCTCTCAACCCTTACCGCGAAATGAGGAGAGAGAAGTGGGGCAGGACATTTTCAGTGTCCTCCAAGCAAACGCACATGCACACACACACACACACACACACACACATACACATATGCATGGGACCTCGGATATGGTTTTGTAAGGGTCCTGTGTGTAAAGGGACAACTAGCCGGGGATGTCCTTCCCTCAACTTAATCACACCCAAGTGGCTTGGGTTACAAAGCAATACACTGACAAATCTGAGAGTTTTTAAATCACTTGTGTTACACCTCTGCTGGTGTTGTTGCACCTGCGATTACCCTATAAACCTTGAAAAATGTCAGTTGTAAAAAAAAAAAAAAAAGGTAGTGAAAAACATTTTTGAAATGGATAGTCTTTAAAAGTAGTTGGCATGCATGCTCTTCAATGGAACCAGCACAAACATGTATTTACTCTTCATGGAATTACAAGTATGTGTGCATGTATGGGGGCAATGCGTGTGTGTGTGTGTGTGTGTGAGGGAGAGATATAGCAAATTTGTATGTGTGTGTGTGTGAACAGCTACCAACCTGTATGCCCTCACCTAGTGTGAGTGCCACGGCCCGTTAAGCTGGCAAGGATGATAAGGCTTGACATCTCTTTACTGTAGCCATGCAAACACACACACACACACAGCACACACACACACACACGCACACAAATGGCCCACTTTGGCCAACAGCATCCCTCCAGCCATTTTACATCTCTCGCTCTTTGACTTCATTCCTTCCTATCGCCACCTCCCGCCCCCTCCTTCTCATTTCTCCTTTTCATCCCTCGCTCCTCCATCCCGGTCTCAAACGATCAGTGTCATACCTGGCTAGGAGGTTAAAACATGGGGGAGGCGTTTTCTTCACTGCCCTACATTGGCTTTTATACAGTACACTCATAATCCCTCTAAACAGCAGCATTAATTCATTATTAATCCTGAGCCTCCGTGTAATTTGGCTTTTGAGGAATAAATACGGGCTATACACTTCTATAAATATGGGCAATACACTTCTATCTGGTATAAAAATATGTACAAGATCTGGCAGATTCACAGCATCCATCGCTGTGTTCGATGGACTACCTCCCATGCCAATCGCCTGTCACGCATCAGAAAAAAATCGAACCCACATTGGAATGTTAATGTGCATGTGAACACACTAGAAACCCACGAGAAAGCCTTTTCCCAGCCCTGGCCAACATTACCACACCGCATCATATCACTGCTTGATGACTAAAGCCCGCCTGTGTGTGTGTCTCTGTCTCTGTGTGTGTGTCTCTGTCCTGCTGCCACACACATGCAGTATTGTTTACCTTCCCAAGTATGGGGAGCAGCAGGGTCAGCCACACAGAGAGAGAGAGAGAGAGAGAGAGAGAGATGGAGAGGGAGAGATGGAGAGAGAGAGAGTACACACTTTCAGCATCTCTCACGCTACTCCATTTAGAGTATACACACGCACACACACAGGCAAATTCACATGTAGGGCGCACACACTCAAGTGCATGCACTCAAAATGCACTCAACACACATACACACATCCACAAACACTTGCAGGGAAATGCAAGGACAGGAGAAATTGCTGGTATGGTTACTGTAAGTAGTGAACAGTGCATGCTCTCCTGTGAAACAAATCAAAACTATTTTAGATTTTAGATTCTTTAAAGTAGCCGCCCTTTGCCTTGATGGAAAGGCAAAGGCTTTGGAAAGAAATTCATACATAAGATCAACTTCACTATTTATATTTGCACAGTTCAAGCATTTAAGCATACGTTTTTCAATCAAAATGGCTTTAAGATAATGAAAAACATCCAAGCTTTTGACTGGTAGTTCAAAAAGCATACCAACTGTACTACAGACCTATTCAAATGTAAACATGGTTCTTGGCCTAAGTAAGGTCTGCATGGTTTACTATTTTTTGGAGCATTTTCACAGCTCTCCCACAGAAATCCCACATTCTAAATAAATGAGCGAGGGAGAGAGAGAGAGAGAGAGAGAGTAGGGAAGAAAGAGATGGCTAGGGAGAAGGAGAGAGATCACAGCATGCTGTCCGGGGCTCCAGCAGAACAGCGCTGTCCAACTCAGCACATTTGAAGTTAAAGTCCGTCTTAAATGGGTCTTCAGACACCCTCAAATAAAGCCGACAGACAGCGCTGACCTTTACAAACTACTGTCTGCACCGGGAGAGCGAGAGAGAGAGAGAGAGAGAGAGAGAGTGCGAGAGAGAGAGAGAGGGGGAGATGGAGCGCAAAACCACCCATGGCTCAAGCTCCTTCTAATTGAAACTTTTCAACTCTTTTTTGGAGTTGAGCTAAACTCTGGGGAAGGAAATGAAGGTTCTGTTTTGACTTGTTCTCTTTCAGCACCCCCCCTCCCCCCCCCCTCCCCTTTTCTCTCACACAAACACACAAACACACTTGCTCATTTTGTGCAATGTGTTTACGTTCAAATCTAGGTTGGGGGGGAGTGAGGGTGTTTTTTTTGGAGCTCACATTTTGCCTGTACCGCGCAATTAAATTTAATGACGCGGTGGCTGCCTAAATCTTTTGAAGTGACTAAACTTCGCAGCTGCCGACACTGAAGAGGGAGAGGACCAAGGTCGCGGGCCCGAGCCGTCATATTTCTCCTCATGTTACATAATTCAGTGACACCCAACCGCCCCCCCCCGCCCCCCCGTGCGTTTGCGAGCTCCTTCCTTCGTGCCAAGAAGTCAGTAATTCAGCTGAGACATGGAGCAGGAGAGGGAGGATGGAGGAGGAGGGGGGGCTGAAGATGACAGAAGGATAGACATACTTTTATTACGGGTAAACGTTATTCATCTGCATTTGGTCGTCGGTGCTCATTCGTACAAATCCAGTCACCGCTAATTGGATAGTGATATTTTTTTTTGCCTGGTTTTGACCAACGGCATGGCTCACGATGCGCCAGACACTCTCCTAACGTGTCAAAATAGCTTTTCTTCATTTGGATAGGAAGTCACTGGTTGCGTTTGCCATTATACCCTCGGCTGATTTCCCAGACTTTACAAAAGATGTGAAGATGTGAAGGGACTTTTTTTTTTTTTTTTTTTTTTTTTTCTCCTGTGAGAGACTGAGGCTAAAGCTTGGCGGGTCCCCATAAATCTCAGACACGTGTTGTTGGTGCATGAGTTATTTGTTTATGCGTGACATGTCTTGGCTGGGAAATCTGTGTCAAGTGAGCAGGTGGGGCGGCCATCAATGAAGACAATTAAACACCTCGGAGGCACTCAGCCAAAACCTCCCTCTGTCCCTTGTTTCTCTCCACCCCTCCTCCCCCTCTCTCCCTCCCTCTCCCTCCCTCTCTCTCTCTCTCTGACAGATGATAATTCAGTGGGAGTAGGGGGTCAGGGCCTGACAGAGAAGGGCATCATCAGTTGTGATAACCATCGCTGGACACTGACAGTCGACAACAAGTTGGCGGGCTGAAAACAACAACAGACGTGAAGAGAACTTTTCAAAGACAAGGAGAGGCTTCGGGTTTAGTTACATAAATCCCTCACACACTACGACAGTCTGTGTGTGTGTCTCTCTCTGTGTGTGTGTGAGCGCGTGCAAGTGCCAATGCTGAATCAGCAATTTAGATGAAGGGGGGGAGCGACGGATTGGGTACACTTTGTGCTCGCGCAGAGGCACACTGCTTACTCATCCTAACTTGACTCCCCTGTGTCTACAGACGCACAAATACACAGATAGACGGACACACACACACACACACACACACACACATCACCACTCAACCCCTGCCGAGGTCAAAAGGGCTCTCAGTTTCTCTCGCATCATCTCAAATGCGTGCTAATTAGAAGCAGTTGATGGGTATTATTGTAGCCTCTCTAATTGCCAGAATATTCTGGAAGAAAAAAAACCAAAACAAAACTACCACTTCTCTGTCACTTGCACATCCTCAAAGGAGGGATTATAGTCCCAAACTGGAGTGGAGCCGAGGAAAAATGGTGTCACAAATGGGGATCGACTGTCAGCCCAGCTAATTATCCCCGTTGAAAAGTGCAAGCTTCATTTCCCGGACTTACGTCGAGGGGAATCATTTGTGGCGACCTCATCCCCGACTTTATGAAAAGAAACATTACATTCATAATATCACCAGCCCCCCCCCTCCCCATTCCCTCCGCAACCCCCCCCCCCCCCATTCTTCCCAACTCTCTTCAGCGTGGATCTCATTTTGACGGCTAATTCCGCTGTTTCCATTTCAGAGGCATGAGCTTAATTCTAATGCATATTAGCGTATTACAAGCGGGTATCCGCCGCCGCCGCAGCACCACACACACACACACACACACACACACACACACTGCCACGCGAGATAAAACATGTAAGCTTCCCGCAACCCCGCAGTTCCAGTACCGCAGTCGAATGCGCGCGTGGTCCGCTGAGTGATAGCTTCTACACGCTTTCCACGTATTAGCGCTTCCTTAATGCACTGACACCGTTAGCCTCGCAACCTTTAGCCGCTCCGTTAGAGGTGCAGCCTAGCCCAGGCCGGAGTGTCCCTCGCTCTAACTTGAGAGCAAATGCGACGCGCCGAGGTCAACGCCGGTGGCTTTCGCGTGATCGATGCTAACGCGATTAGGGACACGCCGGTGTTCAACCAGAGGCTACGCCGGCGCTCATGAAGAAGCTAGTTATGGGCTCTCTGTCCCATCACACGGGACGCATGTGAACCGGGGAGCAGACATGTGTGGCGGTTAACGTGGACCATAATCCACTTAGGACTGTGAACATGGAGGAGGAGGAGGTGGGGAGGAGGGGGAGGTGGGGAAGACATTTACAGTCAGACAGCACTTCCCACAGCCAGTATATCATCTCCCTGTCAGCAGTCCACACACTGCTGGCCGCCGCGCGAACACCGGGGCTCATTCCATTTCAAAAATCAACCGTAATTAAAAGAGAATTCATCTCTCACTCTAAGTCGTAAACATCCAGCTATTGAGTGGGCTGAAGATTGACACCGATATGTAAAACAACTGTAGGGATACACTACCAGTCTTGTACTATGTTTTTCATTCTCTTAAAGCCATTTTGATCTAAAGGCTTCTGCTTAAATGCTTGGAATTTGTTTCTTAGACAAATATAAATAGTGAGGAGTTGATACCTATGTATGAATTTCTTTCCAAAGCCTTTGCCTTTCCATCAAGGCAAAGAGTGGCTACTTTAAAGAATCTAAAATATAAGAGAGTTTTGATTTAACATTTTTGTGTATTTCCACTTGTGTTATTTAATAGTTCTGATGTCTTTACTATTATTCTAAAAAGTGGAAAACAGTAAAAATAAAGAAAAATATGTGTGTCCAAACTTTTGACTGGTAGTGTAGACTCACTGTGTCTAAGGTAATGTCCAGAGTTATGACAATTTTATATTTATCCACCAGCCTTATGCGAGGTGACTGAGGGCGCCGTGTGGCAGAGGAGCAGCCAAGGTTAGAGACTTGGTTAAGAAAGGTTGACATTTACACAGTAAGGTTCCTAAGCCTTTGGACTCACAGCATTTATTCAGTGGCTGTGTATGCCACTCCTCACTTCATGGCATATGGGTGACAGCTCAGCCAACATGCTGTTTGTGTGTGTGTGTGTGTGTGTGTGTGTGTGAGAGAGAGAGACGTTAGGTGTGAGAGAAAAGGGAGTGATATGCATATATGTCCAAGTGTGTAGGTGTGCGCTTTCTACCTCACCTTCCATGTACACACATACACACACACACACTTTCCCATTATGCAAACACCTCTTCCCGCACTTTGCCTTGCTCCCAGACCTTAACATCTATTATTAGAGACAGGCTCTCCAGCTACAGGTACGAGCACTATCTCCTTCTGATTTTCATTTCTGGAGGTCCCGGTAAGCAGGTGCGACGGCCTAGCCTTCAGAATCCACCGCCGTCCCTCTCACAACAAAATCCAATTAAGCAGCTGAATATGTTGGACTCGTTTAGAACAAGCCTTGTCTGTTTGTTTTGGTGGGAGAAAATTCATCAATAATGACTTTTTTTGTAGCAATTTGTCTATTAAACCTGATGGAGGCAACTTTAGATCAAACAATAAATAGCATGAATATCTGCACTTGAAAAGCCAAGGTTGTCTGGAACGTCTGGGTCGATATTTCTGCTAGTACTAGCCTCTGGAACATGGGGTGCATTGACTGCTGAGCAACATAAGGAATGAAATACACAAACCTCTGCAGTCCACTACCATATATCCACAAGGGGGAAAAAGAGAAGTGGAGGGGTGGAGGGAGAAATGGGATATATATGCGCAGTGGGAATTTTCAACAATCTGACTGATCTCGTTCACACTGGAAAGGAGAAAAAAAAAAAAATCTAAACTATAATATTTGCTCCTTGTTTTTCGCACTGGATTTATTTCCAAGACCAAAACCTCCTTCACATCATAGAGACGTTACTCTGCCGCTACTTGTTACTTTGTGGAAGTAAACAAAAAAAATTGAAAACTGAAGATGCAAAAATGGCAATTTCGAGCAGGACCTACAGTTCGCACTCACAAAATACGACCCGGATTGATATTTTTTCCCTCATGTTCACATTGGATAAATAATATTCTACTAACTGTTTCTTCCATCTTTCAGACCCTACCTCGGAAATACGTAGTGAACATGAGCCGAAGCAGCTAAAACATTTTGCTTCCATTAACTCCCCTGGTATCTGCGCTGCCATGTTTGGCCATTCTGCAATGCGTTGGCCTTGGAAATGCATCGTGTCCATGGAAACGGAACAGGAGACAGTGAATGAAAGCCACAAAAATATGGCTCCTTCCATAGAAAATCACTGCATACCTCATAAATGTTCATACCATCTATATGGTTCATATGTCGTATCATTAATATATGAAACTGCATTTTCTTTCTAAAGAATTTGAAAATGGAGGTATGTAAAGTACAGAGTTATCACTAGAGAGTTCTTGTCTGTGTGATGCAGATCTCTGTGTAGGAGAGTGGCTGGCTGTGGAAACTCATCACCAGTCAGAGCTTGATAAACTGAATAATAGGTCCGCACTACAGTTATCGATCATTACAAACAAAGAGGGACTGAAGCAGGAGGCACCACTAAAACAAGACAAACACCACTGTGCTGCTGGTAAAAGAGCAGCCGAGCTACGAGTCAGATGTTTTGATACGCTGGTGTGTGTGTAGTTTGCCACGCTATCACATATCAACTGCTCAGTTACACAGACCGTTCTGCCCTTACAAGCGCGCACGCACACGCACACGCACACACACACACACACACACACACACACACACACACCACACACACACACACACACACACACACATCACCACCAAATGGCCTCCCAACAATAACCCCAAACTCTCCTGCAACACTACACATCTCATGGCGACGCGACGCCGCTCGGTGACATCGTCAGATTGTTAAAATTCTATTATTAGCAGCAGTAGCGGCCGTCCACCCCCCCCCTCCTCTCGCATCTACCCCCCCCACCCCAGCCCACCCCCAGCCAACACAGCCCCGTCACCATAGCTGACTGGCGACTAATTGGATACAGAGCACGCCGCATTCACGTTTGACACGCTGGGAGCTGCCTTCGCTGCCGCAGAGTGCCGAGAATCAGATTCTCAATTAAATAACCCCCGAAATGCCAGAAATAACATTTCTTGGAGAGGTGGCAAGCCGATTACTCTCTGAATGATATTAAACAGATGATTACAAAGAGACGTCTGAGGAGAGATGGGTAGGGCGGACGGAGCGAAGAGAACGGGGGGGGGGGGAGAAGTTTGTGGAACAAAGAAGGACTCTCTCATCTCGGTCGCTCCACGCCTGAAACAGTTGCCATTTACTTTTTGTTTTGCTCTTTTCTATTCTCGTTGGGTATGGAAAGGGAAAAATTATGCAAACACACATACTCAGAGGCGCATTCACACACACACACAGACATATATATACACAGACGCACACACAGACATATATACACTCACGCACACACACACACACAGACAGACATACAGTATATATACACACACGCACATAGGAGGAAACTGCAGAAAAGGGAAAGTGAGGCAGCTGTGAAAACATTGCTTCACACTATCAGAAGAGACTTGAGAGGAAATATGGTGCAATTTTTTACAGCTCTCCGCCTGTCAGGGCTAGTAAAGAGACCCTGTCCAGTGGACCTTTACAGTCTGCACACGCATAACTACACACACACACACACACACACACACACACACGGACACAGACACACTCACATCCACATCACAGTCTTGAATCAAAACCCTGGTGTCACTGAGTGGATCGTGAACATTTGCCTTTCGCCGGTTTCGAAGCAGCTCATTTTAGATCATACTGCCTTTTCCGGACAGTTTCAGGGAGACCTTTGTCTGTGGCCTCATTATCACTACAGCATAAACAAGTGATTTTATGCCAGCAGTGGTGCAATACTGTGTACTTTTGACCTATTTCAGCGCCAGACGTGGCGCAATTAACTATCTATTCCCAACAAAGGGACCTTGGGGACACATACGGACCAGGTCTGCTGGATCCAAGTTCAACATGTACGGAACGTCCTGGTCCTAACCTCTTGGGCTAAATCCCTAATGTCTTGGTTTTACAGTCACTGCAAAACAGGAAACTGAAAACTTGGCATGAGAATGCCATTGCTTTCTTTGGCCATGTTTTGTAGTTATCGTTGTACCGTAGCAGGTCCAGAACATAAGGCATTATTCACCATCTGTGTAATATGTGTGTGTGTGTGTGTGTGTGTGTGTGTGTGTGTGTGTGTGTGTGTGTGTGCCTATGTGTCACACAGACAGTGCATTTCATTAGGGGAAGTGCTCTCGCCGTCTTAACTCTGCATTCTTTGTTTCTCATTATTTTCCCCACATTCACATCATCAGCACTTCAGATTAAACTGACACAATCTCCTTCCTGAGTGCTATGACACACGCACGCACACACACACACACACACACACACACACACACACACACAATTAATCACAAGAAAAGGGACGAGTCTGCTTGGGTTGCATAACACCTTGAACAGAATACAATTCCTGCTGTCTGTACCCTCCCACATTCTTCCTCTGTCTCTCGATCCTTCCTCACTCCCATCATCACCTTTGCCAAAGGATAAACTGTTTGGCTTGCGGGCTTTCTATCAAAACCCAATACCTCAAAAAGGAGCTCACTGCCTTTATTCCTACAGTCTCTCCACAAAAAATCTGTTTATACACTGTATACACTTTCACCCCTCACAGCCAGCGCTTATGTTATTGCCGCCTCAAAGCCCCCCACCTCCTCCTCCTCCTCTGATGCTTTAGAAACAAATTGCTTTGTCCTGGTGTGGAGTTCAGCCGAGGAACATGACTGTTGACAGCTATGGTCTTTTCAAGAGGAGCGGAGGATTATTCCATGTATGTATTGAGGTGGATTAAGACTTTGACGCCAGCGAAAGGCCCCGACAGGAGCTTTTTTGCCGTGGGTCAGCGGGTCTAAGCCCAGATAATGCGTATAAGAACAAAATGAAATCACCAAGGAAAATAATAATAATAGTAGTGCCAAGCGGGGATGGAGAAAAGCGCAAATAATCAAAAATGTCTGGAAAATGTAATTTTCACTCCGAAACCATCTGCTCTTGGTGCATATAATCTGTGGTTGCTTTTGATTAAGATTAAAGCTTTCTGAAGCCCCAAGAGCTATTAGAGCAGCGCAGCCTCTTTTTTTTTCAAATAAAGATGAGTGATTTGAATGGTGATTTGGGGAGTTAAGAAGAGACACCCTGAAACAAGGTGAGGTGTGTGTGTGTGTGTGTGAGTGTGTGTGTGTGTGTGTGTGTGTCGATATGCGCACGTGTGCATGTGTGTGTCCTTGCCCTGTCTGCAATAGCTCAGGGATTAAGATGATTTATGCTGCCCTGGCGTGACTTCAGATTCACAACGTGTGGGGTGACGGAACCATCATTCATCTCTCTCTCTCTCTCTCTCTCTCTCCCTCTCTTTCTCTCTCTCTCTCCCCCCCCCCCCCCCCTCTCTCTCTCCCCCTGTCAGTAATAACATTCAAACTTGCAGATGACTCGATTCCCCTAATGCTTAACTGTCTGAAAGTTTTTTTCCTCATTGAGAATTCTTGCCATCACTTTGCTATTTGGCTAACTTTAGCCTTTATCTGTGTGTGTGTGTGTGTGTGTGTGTGGCAGGCCTGACATGAGACAACTACCTAAAGTGTAGTTTGGGGGGGGAACTAGTTTGTCATATCAGCTATAACTGGATAATGACTGTAACTTGTTTCCCTGTGCAGTGTGTGAACCCAATCTGTCACTTCCAGCAGATTTTCAAATTCATGCCGTACATTGTGTGTGGGCGGCAGGCTAAACTGTGCTGCTCTGCATCCTACAGCTCTGTGTACATGGAGTACAGTAGTGTGGTACAACCGAAAATCACACTCAAGAAGTAAGCATTCACTGGGAAACAATAGTCGGAACGAAGAGAATGCCTCTCTCTCTCTCAGTCTTTCTGTATTTCACATGCGACACACGCTCAACACACACATGATCAATCATCCTGTATACAGATTCTAGTTGGTTTGCCTTAGATAAGCCTCTTCCCTGTTGCTGTTCAGCCCTACAATCATCGCACAACCCCATTCACGGTGAGTAATAGGCAATACAATGTCTGCTAAAGGGAGCGGCCTCCTCCAGCTGATCTCTAGGTATCCACTTGAAAAAAGCATCAGCCAAAGTTGACCTAAAATTGGAAATGGCATAGCTTTAAGAGCTAGAATTTCTGCGGGGGTGGGGAATGATGGAGTAGTGACTGTGAGGTGTGTGTGTGAGTATGTGTGTGTGTCTTTTTATGTTTCTCAAAATCTCTGTGAGCAACGATTCAGATTAAAGGCAGATGGTTTGGCTTGGACGTTCCTGTACAAAGGATTTTTGTTGATTGTCGAATTCAGTTTTAATTTGTCTTTGTTTGTTTGCCACGTTGGACCAGCGTTGGCGGGAGCGGGAATGAATGTTTGTACTAGTGTGTGTGAGAGAGATGTTTTCTGTGTGTTTAAGTGTGGTCATGCGTATGTTCATGTGTGCTTATCAGTGTCCTTGTGTGTGTGCAAGCATGTGTGTGTGTTAGCGGGTGGATGTTTGCGGGCATTGTGAGTGGATTTGCAGGCACATCATCTGGATTAGGATGCTCTGTTTTGTCAGCCCATCGGTGGCGCGGAGGCGCGTGCAGGGGCGCCTTTTGTCATTATGTCAGTCTCTCCTTCTTCTTGCTCACTCTATCCTTCTCTCTCTGTGTCTGATAAAGGTTGAAGGAATGCTTGATGCTGTGACCATGTGTAAAAGGTTTTTAAGAAATCAAAGAACAAGTGCAAAAATTAGAAACAAGGAAATTAAAGAGGAATGTCACATGAGTTCTGAAACAGAAAGTTGGAGGCCTTCTACTTTCCTTAAAACAATCCTTTAATTCTCCACTGACCATTGCTCATTACCTTGTTTTTTTCCCACTTAAATCCAATCCTGTGTGCCCTACGGAGGCTCTGCTAAAGTGATAGCCCGAGGGTTAGTTTGCACTGCAGACAAGATAAATGCTATTGTTTTAGCCTTCCAGCTAGCCATTAGTCTGCGGGTGGGACTGCAAACAAAGGGACAGGAAACAGACAAAACAGTCAGACACTTTGTCACAAATGCACAAAAACAGGTGTGCCCCTGCTGCAGTCCTTCAAAGGGTTAATCCTTTTGTAAACCCTGAGGAAAGAAAAACAACTCACCTGGCTTTCCCACATCCCTCCCCTCCCTCTTTTTCTTCTATTGTTTTGTGTCAGTGTCACGTTACTTTACTCTGATTGTCTCCGGTGATGTGTTTTTGCTCTTGGGGGCTTTCCTATTGTGGCTTAAATGGGAGCTTTTGACTGCCACTTTAGTGTGCCTCATCCCTCAGAGGAAGCTGTGCTCCAGCCACAGTCATCAGGCTCTGCATAGTTGAGCTCAACCTTTGTGAGGTGATTGCTCCATTTTGTTTCCTTGAAAAGGCAGCTGCCACAGTGAATGGCAGACAAAGGACAAGAGAAGTCATATTTACTCCTGGCTTTGTGACCTCAAGACCTCAAGTTGAAAACAAAATGCACACCTGTGAAAGGGTGGAGTCCTGTGCGTGTGTGTGTGTGTGTGTGTGTGTGTGTGTGTTGTGTGGGTGGGTGAGGGGGGCATTAGTGGCATAGTGTTTGTGTGTTTGCCTGCATCTTTGTTCACGTTGGTATGTATATTTGTATGCATGCTTGCTTCCACACATGACCAGGTACACTAAAATTACAAACAACACAGAGCGGGAGCATTGCACGATGATGGAAACGGACCCGGGTGAAATTTGTCAAGTCAGAGGCCCAAGCTGACACGACACTTCAATTACTGTGTGCCAATGCATATTCATCCCAGCACAAGGAGGAAATGGCGCGTGGCGCCCCAAAATAATTCCCGAGCTGTCAGCGGCTTGTTTTATTCCACTATGAACCCCGGCAATGTATTCCCTGCTCTGGCGTACCGCTGGCGACATTTCATTTTGCGTGACTTCAAATCCTCGCATTCCAAGATAGAAGAGAGGGGGATAGAGAGAGGAAGAAGGAGAGTGAGAGAGAGAATGTATTTATGAGAGAGGAAGAGGGGGAAACAAATAAACAAACAGGTATTTTCTTGTTGAGTGTCTACATGCGTGTGTATGTATGTATACAGGTATGTACATGAATAAAATGTCCATATATTGTACTTTGAAAGCTAAGAGCGCGATAGAGAAACAGAAAGACTGCTAAAACCCTTAAATGGGTCAACAATGCATCAGCAAGCAGCTTCACATCCACGAGAGAGGAGAGTGCAAATATTAGCAGCAGACACACACACATACACAATTTCCACCTCTAAACACACACACAAACACACACACACACACCCCCCATACCAATTTCACGGCAGTGCGAATGGTTCAGCGAATGTGTGTCTTAAGTAGGGTGAGCTCTCGGCCTTCATAAAACACGCATAGTGCTAATGCCGGCCGTTATGTGAATTCCTTGCCTTTCAGTCACCAGGGAAGCCGGTTCGATGGACTAAATGGACAAGCCTTTGTAAAAACTCCACTGGAAAATGCATTATGTCGCTCACAATGCTGTGTGACCGCTTCAACAAAGCCTTCCCTACTATCCTATAAGTCGCCTTCTGAAAGAGCTAAATAATGATTGTTCAGAGAAAGAAAAATAATGAGCATCCATTGTCCCGGAATAGAAAAAAATATATATCACACATCTCATTTGGGTTGAAGTGTGTTTTTTTTTTTTACTAAGGCATGTATGACCCTGAGCAATTGTGTCCACGAGCACAGAGCTTGCAAAACCCGAGCCAAAAGGAAATAAGGAGGGAGAGAATAATGAAATTCCTCAGCTAGAGAAAGTCAGAAGGATATTGTTCCTCCAGGTGAATTGAGCGTGTGCATGTGTGTGTGTGTGTGTGTGTGTGTTTATGTGCAGGCATCAATACTTTTGTATGTGGAGGTTTGTGTGAGAGCACGCTTTTGTCTGTGTCCTTTTATATGCGTCCATGTCTCTCTATTTGTAGAGATGTGTTATTTTGTGTGTGTGTGTTTGTGTGTGTGTGCTCGTGTGTCATGTTATGAACTGTCAAAGGTCACAGTGTGTGCCACTTGGAGACCTCAGACACGGCGTTGCCATAGGCAGGACAGCCGGACAGCACCCTTCTATAAACCGTATTTAGCTTTTCATTTCAATCCCCTCACCTTCCCTCCCTCCCTCCTTCCTTCCTCCGCTCCGTTTCCTCCCTCCCTTCCATATGAGACACATTAACTGTGTCCTCAAAGAGAGAAAAGCAAGAGAGGGAGAGAAAGAGACAGAGAGAGAGAGAGAGAGAGAGAGAGAGAGAGAGAGAGAGAGAGCAGGAGGATAATCCCCTTCTTCCATTGTTACACGCTTTCATCTATTTTTATAAGGCGAGAGAAGGAGCGGAGGGGAGAGAGAGGGAGGGGGAGGAGGGAGGTAAAAATATGTTCTGGTGGGCCGCGGTAGTGTTGCTGCACCGCTGAGAATATGATGCATCTCTGCTTGTATGTGCACGCATGTACACACACACACACCCACATGCACACACACACACACACTCTCCTCAGCAGTTAGTTATACATCTTAATAGCAGGACAGATATCTGCCTGACCTGTCCAGAGGAAACTGAATACAACTAAGAGAAGAGACCATGTTGGGTTACAGAGCCGCAGCAGCTACGGTAGTATGTTGTAATTCCATATGGCCCGCCACACACACTTAGGCCAGCTTCTCACACCGAAACGTACACACGCTGATTGCGATTCGCTTTGTGTAATTCCTGTGGTAAGCGCGTATTTGTCTGTGTGTGTTTCGACAATTTCACAGCGTTTTTTTGCGGTGCCTCTGTGAGTCATCAAATCACCCAGATCAAACACGAACATGATGTCAAAATCCTAAATAATACGACCTAATTGGTATCAATTAGTAGTAGCAGCCGACGCTGTTGGCAGCATGAGAGTTTCCCAGCAGAATCCCCTCCTGGAAGGCATGCCAGTCACAGCATGCCTACTGGAGACATGGCACACCGGGACGCTCTGTGAATAGGCACACATGGGTGAGTAAAGACCAGGCCCTTATCCAAACTGGGTGCCTTCACCACCCAGAGAGAGCCAAACCAGAAAATACAGACTTTATTCATGATTTTCACCAAATTATTTTCTTACTGTATTTAAATTCTGCTTGTTTGTATGTTTTTGTTACTAGTGTAAATTTATGGTCTTAGACTATGATGGGGACAGAGAAGGTAGATGTTGTGAAGGCACAGTGTGAACACAGCCAGAAAAACATATACAATATGCAAATCTGCCTTAAAGGTCAGAAACACTGTCACTGTCTATAGTCAAACAATAGCACTAGCACGCACATACTCAGAATCCTCTATTTGACCGATTTTTTGTAAGTAAGTCACTTTTTTAATATATTGGCTCTAAGCGAGTTACATCTGGTTCCAGCCGGTCGTCTGGGCTCGGGAATGCATGTTCACCTTTTCTTGCTTTGAAAGTTCTGCAGCCTCATAAATGTGATTGTTTTTATAATCAGCGCGGCATTCCTTGTGTGCAGAAGTAAATTGCCGGCAACTTGGAAGCCTATTTCAGACGTTAGGAAAGAATGTGTTGAGCCGAAGTAAGGAGGAGAGAGGTTAACGTGCCAAAGGTATTATGCTCAGATGTGTTTGTGTGTGAGGGAGGGGTGTCGGGGGTGGGACAGTGTTTGCACAGTAAGTGTATGTTGGGTCCGTGCATGAATGAATGCATGAGAGGGACTTCTATCGCCCCAGCTCGGTGTCGCCTACAGAATGTGTGAATGCATGAACATGCTTTCTGAATTCTGTTTGTACTGTATGTTTGTGCTTTTTCAGCATATTCCCCCAAGTGAGAAAAAAAATATGCTTCTTTCATTCTTTCGCTTTCTCAGTGTCTCTCTCTCTGATTCGTTCCTGGTGTGAAGTTGGTTGGCGTGCTGCAACACACACACACACACGCACACACACACACACACACATGCAAGTCACACTGTTGTCCATTGCAGTGTCTTCTGTGGATGCACACAATGTTCAGCCCACATTCAGGGGTCAGAAAATCTAGAAATTATAAATAGGCTGGGAGGCGGAGAGAGAGAGAGAGAATGTGAGATTGTGGGCACCCCTTGCAGCTGGCATCCCTTTGTACACCACACCCGTATTGAACAGGCTGTGGGGCTAAACACTGAATCTGAAACACCAGAATCCACCCACCCCCATGCTAGGGACCTCACACTGGAAAGACACGGCACCCACTGTGTCCCAGCGCTGCCAACATAACCACCTGACGCTCCCTCGCCCTCTAAAACCTGTTCACCTCTTCCTCATCTCACACACACACAGAATCCTAAAATCAAACGGCATGTTTTTCTGGGAAAAAGCAGGAGAAGAAAGAGAGAGAGGTTTAAAAAAAAAAAAAAGTGAAGACCAGAAGGAGTTGGACGGGGAATAAAAGGGGGAGGAGGTGGGAAGAGGAGGAGGAGGGAAAACAAGCAGAAGACAGAGTGCCTGGGAGAGACGGGGGGACAGAGAAAAGGAGGGAGTGAAGGGCGGGAGGCTTTGGCTGAGTGCCTTCGAGGTGTTTAATTGTCTTCATTGAAGACCGCCCCACCTGTTCCCCCCCAAACGCCGCACCTGACACACATAACCCAGCCAAGAAATGATGATATCGGGAGAGAGGTGGTGGAAAGAAAGAGACAAGAAAGAAAGAAACAAAACAAAAAAAAAAAGGGGGAGGCACATTCCAAATTAACAGCTGTCTGAGAACGTGATTTTATTTCAAACACAGCAAATGCCAGCGCCATTTGGAGACAAGCCAAATTGCTAGTCACCGCTTCGTTGCACCTAAAAAGGCTCAAAATGCTCATGGTGGTGCGTATGACTGTAGGCCCTCATTGAAAATACAGTCATGTCGCTGCAGTGGCATGAAAAACCATTCTGGTCTCTTTCTTCTCCCCTACAAGTGCCTGCTTGTGCTTTTTCAACTACGCTACCAGATTGCGGAAGACAATGTAGAAGTGCAACAGACGACCATCTTTGAAGTGAAAGTCAACACTCATATTCCCCCTCCGAAACAATATGGCTGCCTTACTGGAGTGGGGCTTTGATTGCAGGCATCTTGACAGTCCGGGGCCTTTAATAAAACATTTTCTGCACTATTTTGTGTAATGATGGGTACATATTATTTTTACATACACTGTGTCTCAAGCGTACTATAAAGCAGCTACACTGTTTTTTTCTCTCTCTCAAACAAAATGGCCGTTATTTCTGTGTGATGGTTCTCCTTGTATTAGCGTCTGTAAACCTGCTGAATGGCTGTTTTAATCTGTCAGGAGGAGGGGGGGGGGGGCAACCTCTAGCTACACAAAGCACCACAGCAACAATATGCTATCCACAAATGGACATCCACAATGTCGGTGTGTGTGTGTGCATTTGTATGCACAAGTGTACAACCATACCATACCATTTCCTACAACTTATAGGCTACCACAAAATTTACACCATGCATACAATCAGCACTTGGTTCTTTTTGGCATTCTCCTCTGTAATGTACACTGCGCTAAATGTACTTAATATCAATAACACTAAATATTGTGTTGCACTCCTTTTTGCACAGTTCTCTTCTTTCAAGACAAATCTCCAATTGTTTCAAGGCTAGAAATCCCTCTTTACCTGTCTCCTCCCATTCGTCTACTTCTCCCCTTTATTACTGAAGTGGATTTAATAGGTAAAATCAATAAGGGATCGATGCTTTCCCCCAGATTCCCCCTGGTCTGCCTGCTTTGTGTTAAGAGCAGCTAGGCAGGTAGGAGTTTTATTCCCTCAGTGCAGTGTGTTATGGAGTAAGACTGCACTGGGCGGGCTGTACATGTGCATGTCTGCCCATGTGGAGAGAGAGACACCACACACACCACACACACACAGAAAAAAAGAGAGAGAGAGAGGACTGTGTGTGTGACACTGGGGTATGATTTGAATACCTGCCTGCTCTGGCTGAGCAGTGATCAATCATCTCTCTGTCAGCCACTACTCCCTGCTGGCAACTTCCCCATGCATGCCACCCTTCTCTCTCTCTTTTTTCTCTTTTTCTCTCTCTCTCTCCTCTCTCTCTCTCTCCTATTCTCTCCCGCTCTCATCGTCTCTCTGTCTGTTGCGTCTCTGGCCTTCTCATTCTCTCTAGCTCTCTCATGTTTTTTTTTTTTCTTTTTTTCATTCATTCCTCTCTCTTTCTGCCTGTCTCTATCGCTCGGTCTGTCTCCCTCCGTCGTTCCATCCATTTCTGAGCCCTCGCACAGCGTGTTTCTCATTTACTCTGCCTCTGCCTCGCCGTGCTTCCCTCTCTCCGCCGTCCTCGCCGCTTTCTTTCACACCATCTCACTAGGTCTTCTTGTTCTTTCTATCTCCCTCGCTGTCACCTGAGGATATCAGGGGAAGAAATAGGAGGTGAGGGGTAAGGGACAGGTGGGAATGAATGTGTGACACAGTGGGAGTGGACTGCACACACACGCATAGACACACACACCACACACACACACACAAGCACGCGCAAACCCTCTCGCACATTACACAGGCATCGAGCTTCACACACACATGAACGCACATCATACATGCACATGCATTACCCCACACACCTTGGATAGGCAGACGTAACTGATAAGATAGCTACACTGGGCAGGATTTCTCCCATTTCTGGCCTGATTTTAATTTTCTGATAAATGCTGTGGTCTTTTTAACTCTTTCCCCGCCATGCTGAACGAACACATGGACCGTGACCTTGGAAAGGGGCGGATGGGGGGAAAAAAAGCGTGAGTGTAAAATACTGATTGATGGTGAGAGTGTCCACTGGGTGATTTTCCACTGCACCTCTCGCTGCACTGGGGTCGTGATGAGTACACAGACACACACACACACACACACACACACACACACACATACTTGCTCACATATTCACACACAAACACACACAGGCAGGCAAGCACAGCACATGTGTGTGTGTGTGTTGCGCACCATCCGTCTTTCCGCCCACGTTCCCATCCCTCCACCAAGTTGGGGAAATCAGACCTAAGACCAGCGCTGCTGCCGCTCCGCTCTTGAAATATGAATGGTTTTAATTAAACAAACTCGCTTTGCCATCTGGCCCCACGATTGGGCTTGCCTAATGAACAGAGTTACACACATACGCACACACACGCACACATACACACACACTATTAACCAGGCTAAGCAGTATTCCGATGGGCATAGCATCGGAAATAGAGAGAAACAACAACAATGGAGTGATCTAGTGAGGTGCTTCAGAGAGCTGGAAAATGATGCACCGCCTCATTGTGCTGAATGAGGACTCTGTGTGTGTGTGTGTGTGCGTGAAAGGCAGCGAGAGCTAATTTATTTCTATGTATGTCTATGCATGTGTGCACTAGCATTAACGTGTGTGTGGATGTGTGTCTGTGTGTTTGCGTGTGGCTTTGTGCGTGTCGGCCTGTCTGCGGTGTGTGTTTATTCTGTACTGTGGGCTTGTGTGTACAGTATGTTAGAGGGAGCTCAGAGAGTGCCTGTACTCTCTGACTACCTGACTGATAACTGCTGTGATGTGCCACTTGTCTGTCCTACTCTATCGGGCCAGCTAGCCAGCACTAAATGATGATGTTTGTAATCCAACAGCGGTACCCCGAGATTTCTCAGCAGGAGAGACAGGAGAGAGCGAGAGCCTGGTGTGTGTGTGTCTGTGTGTGTGTGTGTTGGTGGGGTGGGGGTTGTTGTCTGGCAGCGAAAGCACAGAAGCGTGTGAGGCATGCTAACGTTAGCAGCCAGCACGACGTGCTATCACTCTCTTAGAGACTCCAATAAATTTGCGCTGTTCATCTCTCTTAGCAGCCAGCAATAACCTAAGCAGCCATCAGAGAGTGAGATACAGCCGGTGATGTAGTGGTAAATAAAAATTTGGGTAAACTACGGCCTCCTGTCTGTCAGTGATCGCCATAAGGCAAACAGGCACCATGAACTAAAATTGATTTCAGAGAAGCATTAATGTATGCTTCCCCTTTCCCTTAAAACCAGCTTATACCAGCCTGATACTACTTCCTATGATGTACGCTTTAAATTCAGTTGATAAAGATTCATGCCAACCAGGCTGAAAAGGCGACTAAGCTCTATTCCGCAAATAAAAAGGTGGCTAAATTGATTTTAGATGGGTTTACTGTCCACTACATCCATGTAAAAAAAGTCTAAAATGTCCAGGTAGGATGCGTTAGCCTAGCTTACCGTAGTATAGCCTAGCTGCTAGCAGCATGTTACAGTAGTAGTACAGTAGTTACCTTAGGGTCCAGGCCTAACACAAGGAGGTAAAAGTAAAATAAAAGGTAGATATGTAGGCCTATAAGCATTTTTATATAATAAGAAACAATATAATGACTCACGCTATGGATTAAACAGGATAAAGCCTTACTCATATGACCCCCTAGCAAACAAAGCGCAGCAAGTTGCGTAGCTGAAGTGATGTATTGAACAATGATATTACATCTTCAGTGCCGGGAGCTGTTCTGATTCGCGCGGAGGTCTCACATGAAAACACCGCACACACCTCAGACGCCTCACACAAGGATGAAAGGGCAACAGCGAAGCATGTTATTTCGAGGTGTACTCGAGCTAACACGGTAAAAATGAAAAATCCACTGGCCCCCCTGGCGATGTGGAGATCAATAGCGGAGCAGAATTCTTTGACCCGCCGATAACACTGAACGTCTGGAAGGGTTCTTTGACATCCATAACGGTCTAATCGAGTGTTTGACTCCAAACACTCAGCGTTTATGAATATCTAATGAGCATGGGAGTAAGCTTATGAATAAGTGAGGGGCCCAGCTGCGCATCAAAAAGATCTAGACTTCATGAAGTTTACCCAATGCCATAGCTGAGCAAGATGTGGCGTGTGTGCTCCACAAGAATGATGGTGAACATACTGTATGCTGGAACCAGTATGCTGGTCTATAAATTTGCCAAAGTTTGCCTCTTTGTGCCCTATTGATCTCAACATATCAAGAAACATCTGTACAGATGCAGTGGAATTCTCATAGGCTCCCAACATAGATTTTCACTATCCTTCATTTTGGGATCAGCTGAAAGAAAGTCTATGAAGATGAAACTACTGAGAGTCTTATCTGAGAGTTTGTGCAGTGTGGAATGGGTCAAGAATGTGCTGATATTCCCGCGGTGACCCCCAACTCTCTCTGTTTTGAGTTGGATCTGGAAGAGTTCGTCTGGGATGGAGCAGTAGGGTTTTTCTGACACTCCCCGTGGAAAGAAGTCGACCAGTAGAAAATAATAAAGTTCCAAAGCTGACCTTGATGAAGGAGATGAGGGAAAGAAAACATGGTCCCCCGGCACATCTGTGCAGAGTAGGAAGGAAGGAAGGAGGGAGATAGAGCGAGGCGGAGAGAGAGTCTGCGTGTGTGCATGCGTGTGTGTGTTGTCTTCACGTGTGTATATGTTTGCGTGCGTGTTTGTATGGATGTCTGCATGTGTGCATTCCTGTGTGTGTGTGTGTGTGTGTGTGTGTGCATTCGTGTGTGAGAGAGAGAGATGAGGGACTGCAGTGGAGGAGGGTTGTTCCTGCACATTGATTGTGTGAACATCGATTGACAACAACCAAGTCGGAGCTGGCAGGGTTTCACTAGTGACTCTCTGAGCCTTGGAGCACGTCTCCTTTCTTTCCAAAGAGAATTCCCAGTGATTCCCAAAGACGCTGAGCCATAAGGGAATGGGAATAACCTTTATCCACAGCTCATCCTAGCGCCAATCAGTGGCTGTCAAACATGATGGAACTGTAACACAAACCAGTCAGTCCTTGATAAAAGCCTGTGATGTGGCGGCCATGCTTTCAAACTGTGACTCATGGCTCTAGCCTCAAGGTCGATTTTGAACCTGGTCTTGAGTTGACTTTATCTGCCCCGCCCACACACACACACACACACACACACACACACACACTACTCTCTTCCCTGACCTACTTCATTCTGGTCTGGACGGTGTGCAAGAGGACAAACAGCAGGGCCGCACCGCACTCAGATTCTCACCACGCATCACCATTACATTACACACGTAAATGACCGCAATTACCTGCAGCTAATGACACCCATGCCGATCCTGTACGCCACGGCAGGCCATCTGGTAACTTTTGTTTCCCCCCCTTTCCTCATAACTCTCTAATTTTCTAATGGACTTGGGGTTCGCATAGAGCAAATGTAGCAGTGGAGGAGTCTGTGTGTGCTCCGACTGCAACACAAGGGGGAGCGCTAATGACTGTACCTTCCTCAAAAGGCTGTAGCAGTTTGCCAATATTAGCCCTAACCTTAGATGATTACATTTACTTTACGCTTAAGTATTTAGCTGATGCCCTAATCCAGAGTGACCTACAATAAATGAGCAAGTATGGGTTCAGTTTCTCGCTCAAGGACACCTTTAAAAGAATACATAGCTGTGTCTGTTTTCTAGGATTGAACCATAGGTCTTAGACTGATTACAGGACGCTCTCTCTGACCAGTTCGCAACCCTGCTGCCCCTAATTACAGATGATATTTCTTGATAGCCTCAGAGTACCAACTGTAAGAACTCACAGTGATATTGAATGTGCTGTAAAATCACTACCTTGAGATTTACAGGTTGATTTGAGGTTTAAAAAAGACTTTGAGGTAGAAGTTGGGAAATAGGGTGCATCGAGTGCAAGAACATGAACAAAATGGGCCCATGTTCACACACACTCTCTTACTTTCTGTCTTGCTTGTACGACTCTCTCTCTCTCTCTCTCTCTCACACGCGCGCGCACACACACACACACACACACACTTACACACACACACACACACACACCAATTCAGCTGATCCCACTAAAGATAGTGAGCAGCAGCAGAGCTAGTTGTTTCTCTTGGATGGAGACTGATTCATGGATTGACCTTGACTCTTTTCCTCCAACAAATCTGCTCTAAAGCTCCAGTATACTTTTCAATACTATCCCCTGGAACCAAGGAAAAGGAAAATTAACTCACTCACACTCTGCTGAAGAGAAACTGATGGGGGATATATTGCCATATATTTTGGGTGAATGTTTGCTTATTGTAATATCTAAAATACTGCAAATTAGGCAATACTTTATGATATATGTTTTTTTCTGTATTCAATATTCAATGTATGCATTTGTGGATCACCTTCTTTCATTATTTGATGTTGTGTTATTTCTCAAGGTGGATTTGATTGATAGGCTGATCACAGTTTTGATCTAACTGGGTTGTCTGCTATCGACTGTCCTAGTCCAATTACTTTAAGCAGAGACCAAATTGAAATGAGCCTTTAATTTGGGGCTAATTTGGCCAGTAAATGGGTGCCCATTGTCTGAAATTGGAGGTTTTAAAAACCCACAGGCTACCCCTACCAGCCCACACTCAGACCAAGGTCTTTCAAATCCCTTTTAATCTGCATTAAGGCCCAAATGTAAGAAAGCTAATTTCCAACACCTGCGTAAGTGCCCATTTGATGCGTGCATCTGTCTGATTTGTCT